>NC_037671.1:148486203-148501203 GCF_003255815.1 Theropithecus gelada | reverse complement strand
TGCCCATTTTTATTGAAGAGGTTTACATTTCACAAAAACTGCTGGATCAGTTCAGACCAAGAGTATTCCCACTAGAATATTAGTATTGAACACCATGTACTGTAATACTAATTCATTTTGTTATCCTGTCTTTTGTTGACTGGATGATCATTCCATAAATTGCTCATGCAATTTGTGGAGGTAAATCATAAAATTTAGTGGCACACAAATAAGAACACTTTAGCATAATCAGCCCTAACATCAAAAGTCTTGTTTAGTTCCTGCCAATTAACCAAAATATTTCATTTTGTCTTCATTTAAACAGTTAATACATTATCTTTATATTATTACTCCTCTTCATTTTGATCTTTTTAAAAATTATAGCATATTATAGATATATAACTTTTGTTTTATGCCTGTCAGCATTTTATTTTAGGGCTGCTTTCTTCCTGTGGCATCTTTTCATTGACACTGCAGATATTTCCATGTAGAAATTTTTCTTTTCCTTTAGATTCTGTTCTTAAAATGTATTATGCATTTTGTCCCACATCTCAATATATAAAAGCAATAATAGGAGTAATTAATGTTTTGCCATTTTACTTCTAGTTTATGCAGAATAGTCATTTGATTATCAAACCCATCCAGGGTCTGCAATTAGATCCAGTTCCGCAGCTGCTCTCTTCTCTTTTCCTATAATGCATGTTCCTTTCTTTGGAGCTGTTGTTTTCCAATGTGTGTGATGCACAATGCTCAGAATGCATCTTCAAAATAAATGTGGTTTCTCTTTCTATCTTCAAGGCCAAAATGAAGAGACACTGTATTGAGCTTTTCAGAATTAAAGTGGCACTTTTAGTCCCCATTTTTTTGGTAATAGTGGATGCAGTCAGCAGCTTTGTCAATTCGGTTGTCACTGTCACTGTAGGCTTTCCAGATGTTCAAGTGCAGAAGTGTCATGAAACACCATGGCAAGGATGCATTTCTTTTTATTCTTTTTCTTGTTTATTTTTCTCCCTAAAGAAAGAGTGAACAAAAGAATAGCCATGGCAAGTATGGCTATTCACTGATCTTCTTAAATGGCCTAAGAGAAAAGCACAAAAGAACCTCCAGAATACTTTTAGTGATTATTAATATAAATGTAGCACAGTTTCCATGGTTGGAAAATTAAATTTTAATATTTGAATTAGACGATGATCCTGTATTAACTCTGTTAGAACTTAAAGACCTTTTGTGTATATGATTAAATGACATTAAATAACTGATATAAAAAGATTAAATTTATTTTTCTAAAATTAGTATAGTATTGGAACGTATTTATCTTTTTAAAGAAATCTTTTTTTAATAACACTTAATAAGATTTCCATTAGCACTAAGCCTTAATCAAATATACTCCTACACTTAACACATTCAAAAAGTTATAAAATAACATTTGGAGCTGGAAGAGGGTCTTATAAATTATCAAGATATACTGATAGTTTATAAAAAATGTGATGACTTTAATTAACGTATTGTAAGAATATCACATGCATGCACATTGGTGTGTTTGGGAGAAACATATTACTTTCTAATTTCACTTTATAAATTAATGGATAACACCTCATAATTTCACACCTCCCCAAGAAAGATATTTTTGTGTAAGGTCACTCTACATTGCCACTTGTTTTCAACAAAAAACAAGAAAGATTAAATACATAAATATGTTTATTTATTTTAAAATATATTTATTTACTATGTATATTAAATAAATACATATATTTATTTAATATACATAGTAAATAAATATATATTTACTTAATATATTTATTTAATATATATTTTTAAAATATATATATTTATGTAATATACATTTTTAAATAAATACATATTTATTTAATATATTTATTTCATATATATGAAATATCTATGTATTTCAAATATATACTTTGAAATATATATGATATGTATTTCAAATATATCTGTCTGGTTACAAATTAAGTTTACAGATGTCAGTCTGATAAAGTTACCTTTTTATTCACTGAAGAGAGCTTCTTAATTTTGTTTGAAAATTCTGTCTTTTAGGAAAACTACTCAAACGACTCATTTGGAAAGGGAAAAAATGTAGAAAATAAATTTTACAAGTTTTATAGAGACTTGTAACAGCACAGCTAAGGCATCACATTTCAGATGAATTTTACTAATTTTATTTAAATTTCAGAAATTAAATAATTTTAAAGGCACTATCACGGTGACTGGCCAAAAATAAATTTTGAATGTAAATTCTTTCCTGAAAAGTGCTGTGGTCCAATCAAATTGGGAAATAGAAGCCAGTTTATTTTTTAGAGTTATTTATTCCTTAAGATTTTCTAGGAACTATCATAATTCTTAGATCCTAGCATGGCCATTTTAAGCCTCAACAGAATACCAAGTACTAAGGAAACCCTGAGTCTAGTGAGGAAGAAAGAACATGCACATAAAAGAATAAGTAATGGCACACTACAGAATAGTGTGCATAAAATAAATGGCCTAGAACCTAAGTCCTATAAAAACTGAGGAAAAGGAGGATTCACTGTGGGCTGGAGTAGTGGGGGAAGGTTTTACGGAGGACTTAGGCTTTGATATGTGTTTGAGAGAAATGATAGTATAATTCCCATAAGTAGTAAGTAGAGAATGAGCACTGAAATTGAGGATAACGGCATGAGCATCACGGGGTGGACCAAAACACAAAATATAACCAGAGACATCAAATAATTCTATGGAGTCACAGGCAAGGGCTCAAAGTAGAGAGTAATGTGATAAAATTAAGCAAGTAGTTAAGGAATTGATTATAAAGATCTTCTAATGCTAGCCTAAGAGATTACAGACTTTTATATCAGTTCATAAAATCACTTGTGAAGTTGTTGTTGCAGTAATTGTTGTTGATTTCAGATACATATGTCTAGTCCCCTTCCTGGAGACTGTGATTAATAGAGGCTGAGGCTGGAGACTATTTTTTAAATGATCCATAGAAATAGTGGTGGCTTCATGGGCATTCAGACTGTGCCATCTCCCAAAGCCCCATGTTTGGCGTAATACTCTCCAGTAGCCGTCATGAAATTCTTAATAATTTTATCAGCAATTTTGTCTGCTGCCATTCCTTATTACTCCATTCACATGTAGAGTTAAAATGATCCTTGAGCACTGAATTCCAGAGAGCCCAAAATACATGGGAGTTCAGCAAGACTCAAAGTGAGTAAAAGGTAAGGGCTGCGCCTATGATTGGGTAAATGGGGGTGCTGACAACCCCCAACAGGTCAAGCTTTCTGCTTGAACCAGAATTGCACTGAGGGTAGAAAGGAGGCAATGGCATTCTCAGTGAAAGAAGTGACCAAGGAACCTTGTCATATCCTTTCTTGCTCACACTACTTTTCTGTATCAGCCAACTGAAAATAACACAGAAGGAAAGAGAAAGACAAAGGAACCCGTAGTTCCTTTGCTTTGCAGTCTTCTTTATTCATCTGCAAGGTAAGTTAATGTGTTGGTAAATGAGACCAAAGCAAAAAATTAAATAAAATCAGTTGAGATAGTTTTGTGCAACATTTCCACTGCTCTGGCAAGAGAGAAATATATATGTATGCGTGCATAAGCTACAAAATATATACTGGGTAACATTAGTGTTTATGCAAATAAGTTAAGTGGTCTTATTTGCATTTAGAATGGTCACTACAAAATATAGAGATGAATAGTAAAATATATGCTAACAACTTAAAATTTAAATTTTTCTTTTTTTTTTTTTTTTTTTTTTTTTCCTGTTAAAACTGTGGAATTTAGTATGCATGGCTTTCTTTTTTTTTTTTTTTTTTTTTTTAAATTTATTTATTATTATTATACTTTAAGTTGTAGGGTACATGTGCATAACGTGCAGGTTTGTTACATATGTATACTTGTGCCATGTTGGTCTACTGCACCCATCAACTCGTCATTTACATCAGGTATAACTCCCAATGCAATCCCTCCCCCCTCCCCCCTCCCCATGATAGGCCCCGGTGTGTGATGTTCCCCTTCTCGAGTCCAGGTGATCTCATTGTTCAGTTCCCACCTATGAGTGAGAACATGCGGTGTTTGGTTTTCTGTTCTTGTGATAGTTTGCTAAGAATGATGGTTTCCAGCTGCATCCATGTCCCTACAAAGGACGCAAACTCATCCTTTTTTATGGTTGCATAGTATTCCATGGTGTATATGTGCCACATTTTCTTAATCCAATCTGTCACTGATGGACATTTGGGTTGATTCCAAGTCTTTGCTATTGTGAATAGTGCTGCAATAAACATACGTGTGCATGTGTCTTTATAGCAGCATAATTTATAATCCTTTGGGTATATCCCCAGTAATGGGATGGCTGGGTCATATGGTACATCTAGTTCTAGATCCTTGAGGAATCGCCATACTGTTTTCCATAATGGTTGAACTAGTTTACAATCCCACCAACAGTGTAAAAGTGTTCCTATTTCTCCACATCCTCTCCAGCACCTGTTGTTTCCTGACTTTTTAATGATCGCCATTCTAACTGGTGTGAGATGGTATCTCATTGTGGTTTTGATTTGCATTTCTCTGATGGCCAGTGATGATGAGCATTTTTTCATGTGTCTGTTGGCCGTATGCATGTCTTCTTTTGAGAAATGTCTGTTCATATCCTTTGCCCACTTTTTGATGGGGTTGTTTGTTTTTTCCTTGTAAATTTGTTTGAGTTCTTTGTAGGTTCTGGATAATAGCCCTTTGTCAGATGAGTAGATTGCAAAAATTTTCTCCCATTCTGTAGGTTGCCTGTTCACTCTGATGGTAGTTTCTTTTGCTGTGCAGAAGCTCTTTAGTTTAATGAGATCCCATTTGTCAATTTTGGCTTTTGCTGCCGTTGCTTTTGGTGTTTTAGACATGAAGTCTTTGCCCATGCCTGTGTCCTGAATGGTACTACCTAGGTTTTCCTCTAGGGTTTTTATGGTATTAGGTCTAACATTTAAGTCTCTAATCCATCTTGAATTAATTTTCGTATAAGGAGTAAGGAAAGGATCCAGTTTCAGCTTTCTACTTATGGCTAGCCAATTTTCCCAGCACCATTTATTAAATAGGGAATCCTTTCCCCATTTCTTGTTTTTCTCAGGTTTGTCAAAGATCAGATGGCTGTAGATGTGTGGTATTATTTCTGAGGACTCTGTTCTGTTCCATTGGTCTATATCTCTGTTTTGGTACCAGTACCATGCTGTTTTGGTTACTGTAGCCTTGTAGTATAGTTTGAAGTCAGGTAGCGTGATGCCTCCAGCTTTGTTCTTTTGACTTAGGATTGTCTTGGAGATGCGGGCTCTTTTTTGGTTCCATATGAACTTTAAAGCAGTTTTTTCCAATTCTGTGAAGAAACTCATTGGTAGCTTGATGGGGATGGCATTGAATCTATAAATTACCTTGGGCAGTATGGCCATTTTCACGATATTGATTCTTCCTATCCATGAGCATGGTATGTTCTTCCATTTGTTTGTGTCCTCTTTTATTTCACTGAGCAGTGGTTTGTAGTTCTCCTTGAAGAGGTCCTTTACATCCCTTGTAAGTTGGATTCCTAGGTATTTTATTCTCTTTGAAGCAATTGTGAATGGAAGTTCATTCATGATTTGGCTCTCTGTTTGTCTGTTATTGGTGTATAAAAATGCTTGTGATTTTTGCACATTAATTTTGTATCCTGAGACTTTGCTGAAGTTGCTTATCAGCTTAAGGAGATTTTGGGCTGAGACAATGGGGTTTTCTAAATATACAATCATGTCATCTGCAAACAGGGACAATTTGACTTCTTCTTTTCCTAACTGAATACCCCTGATTTCTTTCTCTTGCCTAATTGCCCTAGCCAGAACTTCCAACACTATGTTGAATAGGAGTGGTGAGAGAGGGCATCCCTGTCTTGTGCCAGTTTTCAAAGGGAATTTTTCCAGTTTTTGCCCATTCAGTATGATATTGGCTGTGGGTTTGTCATAAATAGCTCTTATTATTTTGAGGTACGTTCCATCAATACCGAATTTATTGAGCGTTTTTAGCATGAAGGGCTGTTGAATTTTGTCAAAAGCCTTTTCTGCATCTATTGAGATAATCATGTGGTTCTTGTCTTTGGTTGTGTTTATATGCTGGATTATGTTTATTGATTTGCGAATGTTGAACCAGCCTTGCATCCCAGGGATGAAGCCCACTTGATCATGGTGGATAAGCTTTTTGATGTGTTGTTGAATCCGGTTTGCCAGTATTTTATTGAGGATTTTTGCATCGATGTTCATCAGGGATATTGGTCTAAAATTCTCTTTTTTTGTTGTGTCTCTGCCAGGCTTTGGTATCAGGATGATGTTGGCCTCATAAAATGAGTTAGGGAGGATTCCCTCTTTTTCTATTGATTGGAATAGTTTCAGAAGGAATGGTACCAACTCCTCCTTATACCTCTGGTAGAATTCAGCTGTGAATCCATCTGGTCCTGGATTTTTTTGGTTGGTAGGCTATTAATTATTGCCTCAATTTCAGAGCCTACTATTGGTCTATTCAGGGATTCAACTTCTTCCTGGTTTAGTCTTGGAAGAGTGTAAGTGTCCAGGAAATTATCCATTTCTTCTAGGTTTTCCAGTTTATTTGCGTAGAGGTGTTTATAGTATTCTCTGATGGTAGTTTGTATTTCTGTGGGGTCGGTGGTGATATCCCCTTTATCATTTTTAATTGCGTCGATTTGATTCTTCTCTCTTTTCTTCTTTATTAGTCTTGCTAGTGGTCTGTCAATTTTGTTGATCTTTTCAAAAAACCAACTCCTGGATTCATTGATTTTTTGGAGGGTTTTTTGTGTCTCTATCTCCTTCAGTTCTGCTCTGATCTTAGTTATTTCTTGCCTTCTGCTAGGTTTGGAATGTGTTTGCTCTTGCTTCTCTAGTTCTTTTAATTGCGATGTTAGAGTGTCAATTTTTGATCTTTCCTGCTTTCTCTTGTGGGCATTTAGTGCTATAAATTTCCCTCTACACACTGCTTTAAATGTGTCCCAGAGATTCTGGTATGTTGTATCTTTGTTCTCGTTGGTTTCAAAGAACATCTTTATTTCTGCCTTCATTTCGTTATGTACCCAGTAGTCATTCAGGAGCAGATTGTTCAGTTTCCATGTAGTTGAGCGGTTTTGATTGAGTTTCTTAGTCCTGAGTTCTAGTTTGATTGCACTGTGGTCTGAGAGACAGTTTGTTATAATTTCTGTTCTTGTACATTTGCTGAGGAGTGCTTTACTTCCAATTATATGGTCAATTTTGGAGTAAGTACGATGTGGTGCTGAGAAGAATGTATATTCTGTTGATTTGGGGTGGAGAGTTCTATAGATGTCTATTAGGTCTGCTTGCTGCAGAGATGAGTTCAATTCCTGGATATCCTTGTTAACTTTCTGTCTTGTTGATCTGTCTAATGTTGACAGTGGAGTGTTGAAGTCTCCCATTATTATTGTATGGGAGTCTAAGTCTCTTTGTAAGTCTCTAAGGACTTGCTTTATGAATCTGGGTGCTCCTGTATTGGGTGCATATATATTTAGGATAGTTAGCTCTTCCTGTTGAATTGATCCCTTTACCATTATGTAATGGCCTTCTTTGTCTCTTTTGATCTTTGATGGTTTAAAGTCTGTTTTATCAGAGACTAGGATTGCAACCCCCGCTTTTTTTTGTTCTCCATTTGCTTGGTAAATCTTCCTCCATCCCTTTATTTTGAGCCTATGTATGTCTCTGCGTGTGAGATGGGTCTCCTGAATACAGCAGACTGATGGGTCTTGACTCTTTATCCAGTTTGCCAGTCTGTGTCTTTTCATTGGAGCATTTAGTCCATTTACATTTAAGGTTAAGATTGTTATGTGTGAACTTGATCCTGCCATTATGATATTAACTGGTTATTTTGCTCGTTAGTTGATGCAGTTTCTTCCTAGCCTTGATGGTCTTTACATTTTGGCATGTTTTTGCAATGGCTGGTACCGGTTGTTCCTTTCCATGTTGAGTGCTTCCTTCAGGGTCTCTTGTAAGGCAGGCCTAGTGGTGACAAAATCTCTAAGCATTTGCTTATCTGTAAAGGATTTTATTTCTCCTTCACTTATGAAACTTAGTTTGGCTGGATATGAAATTCTGGGTTGAAAATTCTTTTCTTTAAGAATGTTGAATATTGGCCCCCACTCTCTTCTGGCTTGGAGAGTTTCTGCCGAGAGATCTGCTGTGAGTCTGATGGGCTTCCCTTTGTGGGTAACCCGACCTTTCTCTCTGGCTGCCCTTAAGATTTTTTCCTTCATTTCAACTTTGGTGAATCTGGCAATTATGTGTCTTGGGGTTGCTCTTCTCGAGGAGTATCTTTGTGGCATTCTCTGTATTTCCTGGATTTGAATGTTGGCCTGCCCTACTAGGTTGGGGAAGTTCTCCTGGATGATATCCTGAAGAGTGTTTTCCAACTTGGTTCCATTTTCCCCCTCACTTTCAGGCACCCCAATCAGACGTAGATTTGGTCTTTTTACATAATCCCATACTTCTTGCAGGCTTTGTTCATTTCTTTTTCTTCTTTTTTCTTTTGGTTTCTCTTCTCGCTTCATTTCATTCATTTGATCCTCAATCGCTGATACTCTTTCTTCCAGTTGATCGAGTCGGTTACTGAAGCTTGTGCATTTGTCACGTATTTCTCGTGTCATGGTTTTCATCTCTTTCATTTCGTTTAGGACCTTCTCTGCATTAATTACTCTAGCCGTCAATTCTTCCACTTTTTTTTCAAGATTTTTAGTTTCTTTGCGCTGGGTACGTAATTCCTCCTTTAGCTCTGAGAAATTTGATGGACTGAAGCCTTCTTCTCTCATCTCGTCAAAGTCATTCTCCGTCCAGCTTTGATCCGTTGCTGGTGATGAGCTGCGCTCCTTTGCCGGGGGAGATGTGCTCTTATTTTTTGAATTTCCAGCTTTTCTGCCCTGCTTTTTCCCCATCTTTGTGGTTTTATCTGCCTCTGGTCTTTGATGATGGTGAGGTACTGATGGGGTTTTGGTGTAGGTGTCCTTCCTGTTTGATAGTTTTCCTTCTAACAGTCAGGACCCTCAGCTGTAGGTCTGTTGGAGATTGCTTGAGGTCCACTCCAGACCCTGTTTGCCTGGGTTTCAGCAGCAGAGGCTGCAGAAGATAGAATATTTCTGAACAGTGAGTGTACCTGTCTGATTCTTGCTTTGGAAGCTTCCTCTCAGGGGTGTACTCCACCCTGTGAGGTGTGGGGTGTCAGACTGCCCCTAGTGGGGGATGTCTCCCAGTTAGGCTACTCAGGGGTCAGGGACCCACTTGAGCAGGCAGTCTGTCCCTTCTCAGATCTCAACCTCCGTGTTGGGAGATCCACTGCTCTCTTCAAAGCTGTCAGACAGAGTCGTTTGCGTCTGCAGAGCTTTCTGCTGCTTTTTTGTTGTTGTTGTTGTTGTTGTGTAGCTGTGCCCTGTCCCCAGAGGTGGAGTCTACAGAGACAGGCAGGTTTCCTTGAGCTGCTGTGAGCTCCACCCAGTTCGAGCTTCCCAGCAGCTTTGTTTACCTACTTAAGCCTCAGCAATGGCGGGCGCCCCTCCCCCAGCCTCGCTGCTGCCTTGCCGCAAGATCACAGACTGCTGTGCTAGCAATGAGGGAGGCTCCGTGGGCGTGGGACCCTCCCGGCCAGGTGTGGGATCTGATCTCCTGGTGTGCCTGTTTGCTTAAAGCGCAATATTGGGGTGGGAGTTACCCGATTTTCCAGGTGTTGTGTGTCTCAGTTCCCCTGGCTAGGGAAAGGGATTCCCTTCCCCCTTGCGCTTCCCAGGTGAGGCGATGCCTCGCCCTGCTTCAGCTCTCGCTGGTCGGGCTGCAGCAGCTGACCAGCGCCGATCGTCCGGCACTCCCCAGTGAGATGAACCCAGTACCTCAGTTGAAAATGCAGAAATCACCCAAAATTTAAATTTTTCTTAATGCAACATTAAATACAAATTTTAAACAAAACACTATGACAAGTTGAGTGAAAGGCAAAATCAGGAAAGTTTAAATATTTTAGTTCCTTTAATGATACTTTTTTTCTGCTTTTGAACAAGGGGTACCATATTTTCATTTCTCACTGGGCCCTGCAAATTATGTAGCTGGCCCTGACAGATAATTGTGATGATCAGGGCTAAGAATTGCTGATGCTGGTAACAGAGAGACAGTAAAGTATTTTGAGGAGGAAGGTATTTTGTGAGGTTTAATTCATAGAGAGCTGATGGAAGTAAGTAAAATAAATGTAGGGAGATCTGTAGGAAATGTTTATAGCAAACTGGTGAGAAATGAAGACCTTCACCAGAGTGGTGCAAAGGGAAGACAGGAGAAAGAAAATAATTAGAGAAAAAGAAAACCTAATGAAAGCACTGGTGACTCAAAATGGAAGGAAAATGAGAAGGAGAAATTAAAAAAAGAAAAAATCCCCAAATGTTAAAACCTCGGTGACTGGCTAACAACAATGCTCTCAAGAAAGAAAAGGTCAAAGGTCTCCACTCTACACGTGTTGATTTGCAAATGGAAGAGAGTCATTGCAGAGTAATTCTTCATTGACCTACTGGATGCTGCAGGAGAAGTGAAGGGAAATCTGGCTGCTGTCATGGACATTGAGGGTCTCACTGGAATTAAATAAAATCTCTGAAGGAACGAGAAGAGAGAAAACGCAAGCCACAAATGCAAAAGCCTTAATCACTTACCACAGCTTAGGAAGCAGGGGGAAAAGAGCAGCCAGTACTTGTGATGGAGACGGAGCAGCCAAACTTATGCAGAGAGCTATGATAGCAACCCTCAGGGAGAGTATGCTGGAAGATGATGCATTTAAGAAACGAGTAGAACACTGTTGTATGCCACAGAGCAGAGAGTGAAAAATGATAAAAGTGTTTTGAATTTTTAAGTATATATTCTTGAGTGACCTTGGAGGAAGCAATTTCAGGAGTAGCTTTTCAGATATTGTCAAACTAGAGAGAGTTTCAAGATTGAGTGGGTGATGATAAAATGAAGGCTGCAAGTGTACTGCTAATTTTTAAGATGTGCGTTGCGTTAGGCAGAGTGAAGTAATGTAGAAGAGAGGTGAGCAGGGTTAGTAGATCAAATGAAATTTATTCAAGATAAATGAAAGAACATCTAAAATGAGTATTTATGTTTTTACTCTTCTCTTAATTTTTATATTATTTTCATAGACTACCTAAAATCCTTTGAATATTCAAAGGACAGATAAATGAATGGAAGAAGGGCTAAAAGAAAAAAACTGATGAAGCATGAAGAAATGTATAGTCTCTTACTTATCCAATATTACTCATCTGCTATGTTCACGGTACATTGAGAGAAAATAAGGATAAAAATACATGTGCTGCCCTCAGTGAGTTTAGAGTAGGGGATATACTTAAAGTTCCACTGTTAACTATCAATCTGAATCTAGCAAATATCATAATAAAATGAAGAAATAAATAAGCCAAATCTTTATTTTAAATCTTAATTTTCAAGAGTATCACATACATTTTTCAGTGGAGAGTAAGAAATGGAAGATTCTGGAAAGGTTACTCAGGGACAGTGTCAGAAAGGGTAAAAAAAGGGACCAAGAATTAAATACTGATACCGCTTCCTCAAAGACCAGCAGGAGGGAGAGAAGAACACAAGAAACTATAGAGCTATGTAAATGAGAAGAAGACACAATATTGAACCGTTTCAGATGAGGGAACTCAGGCCAGAAAGCTTTGATGTTCTCGGTGAGTTAAGAGGTAACCTCACCTACTGAGAAAGAAGGTAAGAACATCTGTGAGAGCCTCTACAAAGAAAAGATCAATAGGACTTCTGACTGACTCCATGTATTTGCACTGCCTGAACACCTGCCCCCCTTTATCGCAGGCAAAATACAGCTAGTTATTTTTTAAGAGTTCATTTTCCTCCTGAAATCACCCGAGATTATGACTGTCTAGAATAATCATCCTTCTTCCTGAATTTCTATTATTCGTATAACTTGTTCCACATTCCCCATGTTATTGTATACTGCTCTGCTTAGTTCTCTAGTTGTTTTTCATTTAGTCCTACCTGTGCTTGACTTGAGACTCCTCAAGGACAAGGAGGGACATGTTATACTTACCCTGTATCTTTCCAAATGTCTGCACAGTAGTCTTTTAACAAACATTTCCCTATTGGCTGAACAGGAGGAAGAAGTATTACAGACACATGTCAGAGGAAGTTTCCTCTCTCCTCTATTATTCTAGGGGATTTGTTGTACTATTAAATTGTGTATCTAATATATAATCTGTACAAAACAAGGTACCATAGCAGTAATGTTTGTAGAATTCAAAACGCATACTTCATATTTAAAGGTGATTATTCATCTCACTAGTTGTCAGGAATTTCAAAAACATTATCCTTTAAGTTGTATACTAGATTACAGGAGCAGAGTCAGGACTAATAATTCCATATGCAGTATAATCAAGAAAGGCAAGATTATCATATGTTCTATCGCCAGTGCTACTGTTAGTTCTGTAAACACAAAGCAAAGATGGAGAAAAGTAGATTAAATAATTATGTAATCTGAAAAATTCCAACTAAATCCTACTCTGGCTACATCTACACCATAAAATGTACCAATAAGTCTGGCTGAAAATGGATATTTTTATAAAGCCCAATAATTGAAGGTTTGCCCTTAATTATCAGTAAAACAATATCAATTTGCATTTTATTTAAAAGTATAAGCTGGTACTTGGGAAGGATTAACTGCTGACTGTCATCATTACAGGACTTTCATTTTTATTTTGAGGAGTTGTACATCGGTCTTGGTTTTAAATTATTGAGGCTGCTGATTTCTATTTATGCTAAATTCTCACTACAGGTTGAGTATCCATTCTCCAAAATTTGAAATCCAAAATGCTCCAAAATCTGAATTTTTTGAGTGCCCACATGATGTTCAAAGGAAATGTTCATTGGAACATTTCGGATTTCTGATTTTTGGATTAGGGATGCTCAACTGGGTAATATAATACAAACATTCCCCTAAAATTCTGAAATCTGAAATACTTCTGGTCCCTAGCATTTCAGATAAGGGATACTCAAATGTAAAATCTCAAAGATTGAGAACTACAATATAATGTTTGCTCTATGTATTATGGTGAGTGATGAACCTTTTCACTATGCCAACTGGAAAATCTACAGTATATTCAAAGTAATAGCAAGGTAAATACTTTATAATGGATTTATCATGTAGGATGCCTATTATCAATGTCTCAGAACATTTGCTTGGTTTAAGCATGAACATGCAAAAAGTCAGATTTTGTTTTCTTTTAATTTGACCTGAGCTACTGTGTAAGGTAGTCCCAAAAAAAAGATATGAAATAGAATTATTTCATCTCTTTCTGATTTCTGCATAGAATGCCGGATCTGGAATGAACTTTGGAAATCACAGACAAATCATCTTTCTCTGTGAGAAGAGGTAGGAAGAGAGATTCAGGGAGGTTGAGTACTTATCCCAGGACACCCATCCAAAAAGCCATGGCAACAATTTATAACTGGCCTGTTCTAGAACCTTTTTCACTGAGCATATCAATCATGCAGTTACTAATTTATTAACATTATTTGCTGAAGTATAGAACACAAAATTCAATTATTTATCACAAATGTATACACGCAACTAATAATCAAATCAAGAAATAAAACACAGTCAATACATCAGAACCTCATCTTCATTATCCTTCCTGGTTACTACCCTTTCCTTCATCTCCCAAGGAAACCACAATCCTAATTTCTAACATAAGATGGAACATAACACAAGTACGAACATATAGTGTGGGTTTTTTAATGTTTCTGCTTTTTTTGGTGGAGGACATATTTATCCAAGTTATTTCATTAAGCTATAGCTTGTTCATTTCTATAACTGTACAGAATTCTATTGCATTAACACACAATAGTCTATATCTATTCATTATAATATTGGTAGAAATGTGTGCTTTATTTCCCATTCTTCAGCTGCTATAAACAATGTTGCCATGAACGTTTTCATCCATGACTCTGGGCACACATGCTGATGCATTTATGTCTGATATATGACTAGAAATGAAATTACTGATTCATACAGTAGACTATGTTCTACTTTAGTAAACACTGCCAGATTGTTTTTACAAAGTGGTTAAACAATTCACTCTCCTACTAGAAATATTTGAGAGAATATTCTTAGATCTTTAAAGAAGCATGTATTGCATACCTACTATATTCCAGAAACCATGCTAACTTCTGAGGCTGAAAATAGGCTAAGAAACAGAATTTTCTCTTGAGGACTTTTTGTCCAAATAGGGATGAGAAATAAATAACCAAATATATGTAAAAGAAGCAATCCAGTATCTACCTCGTTACCTGTACAACATAAAGGATCTTCACACTTTATTTCATGTTTTAAAAATTTCAACTTTTATTTTAGATTCAGGGGATATATGTGCAGGCTTGCCACATGGGTATATTGTATGATGCTGAGGTTTAGGGTACAATTGATTCCATCACCCAGGTAGTGAGTATAATTCCCAATAGGTAGTTTTTTAGCCCTTGCACTCACCTCACGTTGCTTCCTCTAGTAGTTCCCAGTGTCTGCTGTTCTCATCTTTATGTCCATGTGTACTCAATGTTTAGCTCCCACTTATAAGTGAGAACATGCAGTATTTGGTTTTTTGTTTCTGCATTAGTAATGGCTTAGGATAATGGCCTTCAGCTGCATTCACGTTGCCACTACAGGACATTATTATGTGCTTTTTACGGCTGCATAGTATGCCATGGTGTATATGCACCACTAGTTTCCCCCAAAACTCATTATCTCCTTTTCCTTTTAGTTATGAAACCGACCAAGCTTGAACTGGGCTCATAGTTGTTCATTAATAACCAATGAGTACATTTCCCAGCCTCCATTGTAGGTAGATCTGACCAGGAGATCAAGTTCTGAACAATGGGATCTGGACAGAAGTTACATCTGCAAGTTACAGGTCATAGTACCTTAATATGAATAGTTGGACCCTCCTCCTCCTCCCCCCCTCTT
>NC_037671.1:148477395-148486115 GCF_003255815.1 Theropithecus gelada | reverse complement strand
TTTTTTTTTTGAGACGGAGTTTCGCTCTATCGCCCAGGCTGGAGTGCAGTGGCCAGATCTCAGCTCACTACAAGCTCTGCCTCCCGGGTTCATGCCATTCTCCTGCCTCAGCCTCCCAAGTAGCTGGGACTACAGGCGCCCGCCACTTCGCCCGGCTAGTTTTTTTTTTTTGTACTTTTTAGTAGAGACGGGGTTTCACCATATTAACCAGGATGGTCTCGATCTCCTGACCTCGTGATCCGCCCGTCTCGGCCTCCCAAAGTGCTGGGATTACAGGCTTGAGCCACCGCGCCCGGCCTCCCCCCCTCTTATTAACTGAAAAGGGAATGTAGTATTGAAGACACATGTTTGCCATGTGAACAATGACAATACATCTGAGAATAGCAGAATCACAAGACTGAAGAAGCATCTTGGAGAATACAGTTGCTCTATCCCCTTCTATTGGACTGTTTGGGACTGTCACTAGAAAAATAAGCACCTTTCTTGTTTAAGCCACTTTCTCTTTTGGTCAGCTAAAACAACATAAGTTATATGCTAACACACGGAAGCTAGAAATGGAGGCACCGGACGTATTCCAGCAATCCAGGGACCAGCTTATAGTTTTAATTCCCCTACGATGGTAACAGAGGTTATCTCTAATGCCAGAATATAAGATAAGCAGCACATCTACAAAAAATATTTGCTATTCTTGGAGAAGGTTTCACTGAATAATATGAGGTTTTTTGGTTATCACCATTCTGCCAAGATATGGAATTCCTAGGAACAAAACAGAATGTTTATATGAAAAATTAAGAAACATTAATTAGAAGCATGAGACTACAAAAAACTTAGTGGCTTAAAGAAAAAGATTCTACTTTACTTCCATAAAATCATACTAAGGTAAAGATTAAATGCTGATGGGTATAGCTCAATTCCATTTAGTCACTAAGGGATTTAAATTGCTCCCATTGTCATCTTCTCCATGGCCACATGGTTGCCTTGGATTCCCACCAGTAGGAAGCAAATGTGGGGAAATGTACCTGATGTCTTAGCTTATAACCCCAGAGGTGTAACACAGCACTTTCTCTCATTTCATTACCAGCAAGTTAATTATATTGCCATATCTTAACTGCAAAGAATCTTGAGTCTTGCCTTGTTCCTAGACAGAAGAATAAAGTAGATTTTGGTAGACTTAGCAGTAGTTTCTTCCAAATTAAGATAAATGAGGAGTCCAAGAAAAGGGATAAATGAATGCCAAAAATTAATCTGGGTCAGGTTATGAAGGACTTTAAACATTAAGTGGCCATACAAACTGTTTAAGCAGTAAGGTTACAACTAATCTGGTTGCATGTCCAAAAGTTACTAGAGATGAACTAGTGGTAAGGACAGCTTATAGCAGACTACTCATTTGGATAAGGAAAATATTAATACAGTCTGGAAAAATCAATGACAATTAAAATAATGATGAGGGGGAGCAAAACTTATGCAATATCTCTAGAGATAACATGAAAAGAGTGTTGTGAGGTAGGTGGGGAGAAGAAAAGTAGCACTGCAGCAGGCATCTGGAAAACACTGCGGCAGGCATCTGGGGAACACTGCAGCGGGCATCTGGGGAACACTGCAGCGGGCATCTGGGGAACACTACAGCAGGAATCTGCGGAACACTACAGCAGGCATCTGGGGAACACTACAGCAGGCATCTGGAAAACGCTGCAGCAGGCATCTGGGGAACACTGCAGCAGGCATCTGGGGAACACTACAGCGGGCATCTGGGGAACACTACAGCAGGAATCTGCGGAACACTACAGCAGGCATCTGGGGAACACTGCAGCGGGCATCTGGGGAACACTGCAGCGGGCATCTGGGGAACACTGCAGCGGGAATCTGGGGAACACTGCAGCAGGAATGTGGAAAACACTGCAGCGGGAATCTGGGGAACACTGCAGCAGAAATCTGGAAAACATTGAAGCGGGAATCTGGGGAGCACTGCAGCAGGAATCTGGAAAACACTGCAGCAGGAATCTGGAAAACACTGCAGCGGGAATCTGGGGAACACTGCAGCGGAAATCTGGAAAACATTGAAGTGGGAATCTGGGGAGCACTGCAGCAGAAATCTGGGGAACACTGCAGCGGGAATCTGGGGAACACTGCAGCAGGAATCTGGGGAACACTGCAGCAGGAATCTGAAGAAGTGAAGACTTAGGTTTAAGACAGGGTGCTTAAAAGTAAACGTGGATTATTTAAGTAGTAGTGTCCAGAAGACAACTGTAAATATTTTCCTGATATCCAGGTGGTGTTTCATAGAGCTGTGGTTACAACCATTACTATACCTGAGAAGAACAGAGCAAAAAAGAGAATGAAGGATTATTTGATGTTTGTGACCCCCTCCTCCCAAATTCATATGTTGAAATCTCATCAACAATGTGCTGATATTAGGATGTTGGCTTCTGAGAGATGATTAGGCCATGAGGTTATAGCCCTTATGGATTGGATTAGTGCCTTTAGACAAGAGACCACAAAGAGCTAGCTAGTCCCTTCCACCATGTGAGGACACAGTGAGAAGGCACCATCTATGAACCGGAAAGTAAGCCCTCAACAGACACTGCATCTGTCAGCACCTTGATCCTGGACTTCTCATCCTCCAGAACTATATTAAATAAATGTATGTTGTTTATATAAGCTATCTAGTTTATGGTACTTTGTTATAGCAACCTGAATAAGTTAAGACAAATAAATAATATGTGAAATGCCAGGTCTTGGAAGACAGCAAAAAGAAAAATCAGTGAAGAAAACTAAGGGATCAGTGGAGACTTTCAAAGATAATGTAGAAATGTTATGAGCAGAATGAAGTTCACCAGAAAGACCCCTGCGCCCTCAATAATGTAGTCAGAGTAACGATTTCAGAACTAAGTCACACGCAGACCTAACCAAAGCAACATACACTAGTTTGCATTTCATCTTTATGACTGCTTTTTTTAAATTACAGAGGACAACTTGTAGTGTAACGTATAACAAAACAGGGAAGTGGTGTGGCTTATACATGAATGATTCACACAGCTATGAAACAAAAGCCAAACCCCCTTCACAAATCAGTCAGAGTCTATTCATAAGCAGGTTTGAACAGATCCCCAGGAGGCAAGTGCAAATTGAAAACAGTTCTAGTCAAATCCACTTTGTTTTATAGCCCTTGGGCATTTTGAAAATACTGCTAGTGTTTCTGGATCCAGTGCCTTTTTATTTGGAGCTTAATTCTGCGGTCCTTTCCTTGAATAGAAATTATTTATACACGATGTTTTATATTCAAACTTAGTATTGGGTATAAAAAACATAAGCTATTTTACTTCTCTTCTTTTTCTGCAGGTCAAATTATTCACTCATTTAACAAATATACATTATACTTATGAAGAAACTTTGTACTTTATATAAGCACATCCATTGTAGCACCTATAATAGAAACCATGGCCACTTGGACAAGTAATTCAAGCATCAAAAGAAATTCCATTCTGGATGAAAAGTAGCTGAAATCTTGTATTCTGGTACATAAACACGTTTTTAGTTTTAGTTATATTTTTTCAATTATAAAATACATACAATAATATAATCATGATATTTTACTCAAACATGTAATGAAACATAAGCATGGATGTGCATATATTTTATATGTATATATAATATTACAAATACATATAAGGATCTCACACATTATCTCCTAGTTTCATTCTTGACATGTGAAGGGAAAGCAAAACTATTTCCTCCATTTTGTGAATTTACACATGAAACAATTCCTGTAAAATAATAATGATATCATGAAATTATATTACAGTTAAAATTTAGAGCTAGGAAGAATTTTTAGGTATCACTGAGTCCAGTCCACTCATCACACAGATGAAGAAATGGAGCCACAGAAAGCTGAACTGAACGATCCAGGTCTCTGTAGCCCCATCCCTGTTCTCTTTCTACAGTAACTCTAAACTTCTATTATAGCAAAAAATAAGTCCATGGGCCATAAATTCTGCAGGAGAATACAAATTTCATAGAATAACCTATAAACATATAATTCTCTATAGATTATAAAGCTATGATCTCTACCATAAAATTCATGAGGTGTGATAATAGATTCTTTCTTTGTTACAGATGAGGAGACTGAGGCTTAGAATAGCTAAATGATTTAAAGCCACACAAATAGTGAATTCCGAATTGTTTCTAACATTCTACACACATATATGTAAGATTTGAAATTTTAAATGGCTGCTTATACCAGCGAACTGTAGAAGTGAAATCAGGATAGAGACCAAAGACTCACCGGCATTACTGCCACCCAGATGGAATTTTACTAGGTGAGTTTTGCTTACTTTCAGACTGCCCTCACAAGTGATACCACCTGCCCAATAGGCTAAATAATTGCCAAATGCATTTCTTCAATTCAACAGAAAAGAATAGAAAATTCTTTGACAATAAAATTTTAAATTTCTAAGACTATAGTTAATATTAGGCATTTCTATATTTAAACCATTAAAATATGATTCATATTTTTAAAGATTCCTAATATTGAAATTCGACATGTTACCTGCTTTGCCAGAATTCTTTTAAATTATGGTCAGATTTATAAGGATATGTCTTTCCACCATGAATGGACATTACAAATACCATGCATCTGCTAAATGAAACAAAGGCTCTCTTTAGAAACTGTAATATAATCAATCCCCCACCTCTGCAAAAAAAAAAAAAAAAAAAAAAAAAAAAGCTTACAGTGAAAAGTTACAGATGTCAACTTTAATACAAATTAAACAAACCATCAAACCATTTCTAGAGCATATTTAATTGTCAGATTTATTCACTATAATTTCATTCACAAGCAAAAATAAGTGAGTGAAGTCAATAAGTTGTTTCCTCAAAGTAATATGGTAGCTAACATTACCATGACTATTTACATGTTTTGGGTGTGTTTTTTTGTTTTTGTTTTTTTGTTTTGTTTTGTTTTTTTTGTTTTTTTTTTGGTAATCCCTTGAAAAACTCTGTGAAGTAGTTACTATTACAGACCCCAGTAACAGAAGAAGAAAATGAAATGCAAGGAAGTTAAACAACTTGCCTGAGCTTACTCCACAGTACTGTGACTCCAGAGCCCACAAATTTAACTACAAAGCTATATAACTCTTTTGAGTTATATACTAGCTACAAAAATAATTACATGTATTTCATCTGAAATTCACAGTAACCTGCGAGAGTTCTAACGATAGCACAGTAAATTTCCCCATGTTAAAAACTAAAAAGTAAATTATGCTTTATCTTTCAATAAAGTAAGAAGAGGCCAATTCATTAAAATATTAGCTTTCTAATTACCTTCTAACTACCTCTTATATCCAATACATATACAAGGAAACAACTGAAAAATATTACTGAGCAAACAACGGAGACACCAAGATTCCTTTGTAAGTACTACAATCCATACACATTGAGAAAATTGAGTTCCATCAAACCTCAGCCAGACACTATATTTTATAACTGTTGCACATAATTCTAAAATTTGGGTTGCCCTTCCCCTGCCCCAAAACTGACCAAAATCTAGATACAAGGAAATGCTAGAACTAGGCAAGCAACAAAAAAGAAGACTGAAAAAGTTTTATAAGAAGCTTACAATATTCATCTAAAAGTTTACTGTCCATGTGATTTTCACATCAGGACAGATTTCTATAAAAATAAATAGGCACCAAGAAGTTATTATAACCCAACAGAATTTTCATATGTAAAACATTTCATTCCCCAATAGTTCACAGCACATACAGATGAAACTTAATCCAGGTGAGGATTTATTTTCAATGCAAGCTCTCCAATTCTCATTTCCATAGAGATTTTCTTAGAGGCTACATAGCATTAATTTAAAAATAAAAGAATGCTCAATAGCTGAGAAGTTTAGAAACTTGCTTAACTATTTAAATAAGTTGCCTATCAACTTAAAATAGTGGATTTTTTGAATAATGACTCTTCTGAGAAATGGAAGAGAACTTGACTGCTGGACAAGTGTTCCGATTTTTAGAAAAGGAAACATTTAGACAGGTGTCTCTCTAACGAAGAATGTAAGGTCAGAAATCCTGAGTTAAATTAATGGACACAGCATCGTAGTCATACACCTTGAAATAAAAGTGCTGAACAATGTATCAGCCTCTAAAGTTCATCAACATTAGGCAAATTTTTAAAAACAAAATAATAGAATGGTGGTCACAAAGCACTGACATCAGGTTTTGAGTTTCTCATAAGTGATGTACACTGTGTGTTCTCCTGAAACCATATCACAATTAATGAATTAAGAAATGCTTTTCCTAAATATGTCCAATGGTCATCTTCTTTCCATCTGATAATTGAATGCAAGTAGAAGAGAGAGACCAGAACAGTGAAAAACACAAAATTATGCCCTCTGAGTAATGAATGCTAAAACAAATAACTTCGGGACTACACGGCTTCCAATATTTGAAGGAATTTCATATGGAAGAAGAGTTAGATACATTATACATCTGGCACAATGCCTAATACATTATAGGTACTCATTAAATATTTACTGTATGACTGAGGGAATGAATCAATTAATGCACAAATCATTTGCTGATTATCTCCAGAGCCAGAAAATTATTCTAGAACCACAGAATTTAGTTTAAGTTATAGGAAGGCAGAGTTTTGCTTTAACATATAGTTTATAAATTATAATTGTTCAACGACATAAAAAGGCTGTCTCTAAAGGCAGAACGTCCCCTAAAGCTAAGCCTGTTTCACTTGGATATCTGAGAAGGGACTCCCTTTCAAATGGGCAAACAAACTGGCTGACTTTTAAAAGTTCCTGTGTTGCTGTGATATCCTCTTTAAGATTCACTATTGTGTTCTCTCATTTCTCCATTTAGGACACCAATTTGTGAGTTTTCCCTCTGCCTTAAAATTATATTCTTATTTCCATTGTCCACTGTGAGAAAATACTATTACAATAGAATAATTCATCAGGGTTCATTCATTTAACCTTGCCACTCCACCACAGAGTCATATCCCAATTCCTGGTGAACAGGAGTGGAAAAGAACCAAAGTGCTCTTAGATTACAAACAACATCCTTATGTGTGTATGGGCGTGTGTTTGTATGCGCGTATTCTTGTCTGACATCTTTTGCAATGACACTAGCACATTTTTTGACTTATGAAGATGATTGTTTGAGTAATGGTGCAGATATGACTCATTTCTTGTTTTTGTCCATTACAATCATCTTGATAGATGCAGGGGGCCAATGAAGTCAAAATTATTGGTCCTATCTGAATTTGTCACACTTAAAAAGATGTAGCCAAAATGTGAATATAGGTATTATATGAGACTCAAAGAAGCTAAATTATTATCTTAATCTTGGTGGAGATATAGTGGAGAAAACAATGATGGTGTGGACTGAGTGGCTGGGGTAAAACTGAGAATTAAGAAACCTTAGTTTGAGACCGGACACCTATCATTCTATGCTAGATTTCTCACATGGAAAATACAGAATGGTGGCAGCTATTTATCCTCTCCTGCATCCTAGGTTTTTGTGCTTCTGAAAATGAAATAGTAATGAAAATATTTTGTTCATATTGCCATATACAAATAGCAAGTAGCACTAAATCTGAGTTTAAAATCCAGGCATAAAAGAATGTGCACCAAAAATCAGCCCAATTTAAAACCTGTCAATGCTATAAAGTACCAATTAGAAACCAGGAACTCCATTACCAGCATTCTAGAAATAAAGTACTCATTTTGCCAGCATTGTTACTGCCACTGATTTCATGTACTTATTTTAAAACCACTTTGCAAGAACAAACTTTTACTCCAAAAATGTATAAAATCTGCATCGCATGGAACAGTACTTATGTAAATTTTATTTCATATTGATTTTGTCTTTCCATCATATTCATTGCAAAGTCAAGTCACGAAAAAAAAATCAATAACTGAACACTAAGGATGCACTTTTCATACAAAGGACTTTCTACTATTTTGCATATCTATTCTTTTTACTTTATTTTCTGCATTCTGTAATGCTGCATGTTGAAAAATGCATAACTGAATAAATTAAAGTTAACATTCTCCTGCCTTTTGAAAGAGAAAAAACATATTAAGTTCAGGCAGGATCTTTCTTTTTCTTTTTCCTCATGGTAGCCAGGTTCTTTATCAATATCATGGCTTAAGAACATATTATCCCATGGCTGCCATCGAAATGAATGGTACAGCATCCTGTTATGAAAGGGCATGTGATGATTTGGCAGGTGAGAGATTATTAAATCTTGAATTCAAATACTGGGGCATTATAAAACTACACACTTCAAATAACTATGGAATCCACTCAAAATGAATCTCCCTTAAGGAGATAACACACCATGTAGGTTTCAATGTTCAAGTGTTTTCAGAGGCTTTGAAAACTGAACACCTGCAGTTATCCACACATGACTTTGCCTTTGCAGTAGAAATACCCCAATGGCATTGTTTGTGAAAATATTATATTTATTAAACAATGGCTAATTACTTTTGGGATTTTGCTTTGAAAGATATATTGCAGTTAATATTAAATGTTCTATATTTAGAAAATAAAAATTTCTTAGCCGTCTTTCAATTAATGTTAAGAATATATAAATAACCTTGGGCAGTATGGCCATTTTCACATATCGTGAAAATGGCCATACTGCCCCAGGTTATTTATAGATTCAATGCCATCCCCATCAAGCTATCAATGAGTTTCTTCACAGAA